>NW_025548326.1:0-23529 GCF_905237065.1 Salmo salar
CTGCTTATTTCTGTATTTCATAATTGCAACTTACAAAAGTGTAACAGTGTTCCTTTCTTCGCATTAAAACAGCGCCAGCAAAATGGTACTTACAGAGTGACTCAAACATGATTTAGACCTTGGCAAGTCACCAAAAACTGTTTATTTCGTATTTCATGATTGCAACTTCTTGCTGGTAAAGTGTCACCAGTGTTCCTTTTATTCCCGGCCGCTTTTCTTTAAAACAATACAGCAAAAATGGTACTTACAGAGTGACTCAAATATGATTTAAATAATGTATATGAAAACTGTATTTGTATTTCATGATTGCAACGTGAAGTGTAAAATGTGTTTTCTTTCATCGAAGTTTAAACAGTACAGCAAAATGGTACTTACAGGAGTGACTCAAACATGATTTAGATCTTGTTTATGAAAAATCTGTTTATTTCTGTATTTCATGATTGCAACTTGCTGAAAAGTGTCAACAGTGTTCATTCATCAAGTTTAAACAGTACAGCAATATGGTACTTACAGAGTGACTCAAACATGATTTAGACCTTGTTTACCAAAAACAGTTATTTTGTATTTCATGATTGCAACTTGTTGAAAAGTGTATTAGTGTGTTTTCTTTTCGCGCTGTTAAACAGTAACAAAATGGTACTTACAGAGGACTCAAAACATGATTTAGACCTTGTTTACAACGTTATTTCTGTATTTCCAACATGATTGCAACTGTTGTAAAAAGTAACAATAGAGTTATTTATTCGTGGTTTAAACAATAATACAGCAAAATGGTACTTACAGAGTGACTTAAACATGATTTAGACCGGTATATGGTGCAACGTTTATTTTCAGACTTCATGATTGCAACTTGCTGAAAAGTGTCAACAGTGCTCCTTTCATCGAGTTTAAAACAGTACAGCAAATGGTATTACAGAGGACTCAAACATGATTTAGATCTTGTTTATGAAAAATCGGTTTATATTTCATGATTGCAACTTGCTGAAAAGTGTCAACAGTGTTCCTTTATCAAGTTTAAACAGTACAGCAATATGGTACATACAGAGTGACTCAAACATGATTTAGACCTTTGTTTATGAAAATTTGTTTAGATTGCAACTTATTGAAAAATGCAATAGTTTTTCATCGTTAAACAGTACAGCAATATGGTACTTACAGAGTGACTCAAACATGATTTAGACCTTTGCTTATGAAAATCTGTTTATTTCTGTAGAGCTTCTGAAGTGATTGGTGTTGTTGATGGTAACAGTGTTCCTTTCAACGCGTTTTTAACAGTGTTAAAATGGTATTTACAGAGGACTCAAATATGATTTAGACCTTGTATATGAAAAAACTGTTTATTTCTTTGCATTTCATGATTGCAACTTGCTGAAAAGTGTCAACAGTACCTTCCTCATCGTTTAAATAGTACAGCAAAAATGGTACTTATAGAGTAACCCAAACATGATTTAGATCTTGTTTATGAAAATCTGTTTATTTCGGTATTTATTATTGCAACTTGCTGAAAAGTGTCAACAGTGTTCCTTTCATCGCTTTTTAACAGTACAGCAAAATGGTACTTACAGAGTGACTCAAACATGATTTAGATCTTGTTTATGAAAAACTGTTTATTTCTGTATTTCATAAATGCAACTTGCTGAAGGTAACAGGTTCCATCGTTAAAACAGTATAGCAAAATGGTAAACGAGGAATATGATTTAGATCGAGTTTATGGAAAATCTGTTTATTTCTGTATTTTCGATTGCAACTTGCTGAAAAGTGTCAACAGTGTTCCTTTATCAAGTTTAAACAGTACAGCAATATGGTACATACAGAGTGACTCAAATATGATTTAGACCTTGTTTATGAAAAACTGTTTACTTGTGTATTTCATGATTGCAACTTGCTGAAAAGTGTAACAGTGTTCCTTTCATCAGGTTTTAACAGTTCAGCAAAATGGTACTTACAGAGTGATCTTAAACATGATTTAGACCTTGTTTATGAAAACTGTTTATTTCTGTATTTAATTAGTTGATTGCAACTGCTGAAAAGTGTCAACAGTGTTCCTTTATCAAGTTTAAACTGTAGCAATATGGTATTACAGAGTGACTTAAACATGATTTAGACCTTGTTTATGAAAAATGTTTATTTCTGTATTTCATGATTGCAACTTTCTGAAAAGTGTAATAGGGTTTTTATCTAGTTTAAACAGTAATGTTAAATATAAACATACAGAGTGACTCAAACATGATTTAGACCTTGTTTATGAAAAACTGTTTATTTCTGTAATTCATGATTGCAACTTGCTGAAAAAGTGTACTATGTTCCTTTCATCGCATTAAAACAGTACAGCAAAAATGGTACTTACAGAGTGACTCAAACATGATTTAGATCTTGTTTATGAAAATCTGTTTATTTTCGTATTTCATGATTGCAACTTGCTGAAAAGTGTCAACAGTGTTCCTTTATCAAGTTTAAACAGTACAGCAATATGGTACTTAGCAGAGTGATGAAACATGATTTAGACCTTTGTTTAAGAAAACTGTTGTTTATTTCTGTATTTCATGATTGCAACTTTCTCGGAAAATTGTCAACGAGTGTTCCTTTCATCGAGTTTAAACAGTACAGCAAAATGGTACTTACAGAGTAACTCAAAACATGATTTAGACCTTGTAGTATGAAAAACTGTTTATTTCTGTATTTCATGATTGCAACTTGCTGAAAAGTGTCAACAGTGTTCCCTCTCATCGAGTTTAAACAGTACAGCAAAATGGTACTTACAGAGTGACTCAAACATGATTTAGATCTTGTTTATGAAAATCCTGTTTATTTCTGTATTTCATTATTGCAACTTGCTGAAAAGTGTCAACACTGTTCCTCTCATCAAGTTTAAACAGTACAGCAATATGGTACATGCAGAGTGACTCAAACATGATTTAGACCTTTGTTTATGAAAACTGTTTATTTCTGTATTTCATTATTGCAACTTGCTGAAAAGTGTCAACAATGTTCCTTTCACCCGCGTTTAACAGTACAGCAAAATGGTACTCCACAGAGTGACTCAAACATGATTTAGATCTTGTTTATGAAAAACTGTTTATTTCTGTATTTCATGATTGCAACTGCTGAAAAGTGTCAACAGTGTTCCTTTCATCGGCGTTTAAACAGTATAGCAAAATGGTACTTACTTGAGTGACTCAAACATGATTTAGATCTTGTTTATGAAAATCAGTTTATTTCTGTATTTCTTGATTGCAACTTGCTGAAAAAGTGTCAACAGTGTTCCTTTCATCAAGTTTAAACTGTATAGCAATATGGTACTTACAGAGTGACTCAAACATGATTTAGACCTTGTTTATGAAAAACCGTTTATTTCTGTATTTCATGATTGCAACTTTCTGAAAAGTGTCAACAGGGTTCCTTTTTCATCGAGTTTAAACAGTACAGCAATATGGTACACTATAGAGTGACTCAAACAGATTTAGACCTTGTTTATGAAAAACTGTTTATTTCTGTATTTCATGATTGCAACTTGCTGAAAAGTGTCAACAGTGTTCCTTTCATCGCGGTTTAAAACAGTACAGCAAAATGGTACTTACAGAGTGACTCAAACATGATTTAGATCTTGTTTATGAAAATCTGTTTATTTCTGTATTTCATAGATTGCAACTTGCTGAAAAGTGTCAACAGTGTTCCTTTCATCAAGTTTAAACAGTACAGCAATATGGTACTTACAGAGTGCATGAAACATGATTTAGACCTTGTTTAAGAAAAACTGTTTATTTCTGTATTTCATGATTGCAACTTTCTGAAAATTGTCAACAGTGTTCCTTTCATCGAGTTTAAACAGTACAGCAAAATGGTACTCTACAGAGTGACTCAAACTATGATTTAGACCTTGTATATGAAAAACTGTTTATTTCTGTATTTCATGATTGCAACTTGCTGAAAAGTGTCAACAGTGTTCCTTTCATCGAGTTTAAACAGTACAGCAAAATGGTACCTACAGAGTGACTCAAACATGATTTAGATCTTGTTTATGAAAATCTGTTTATTTCTGTATTTCATTATTGCAACTTGCTGAAAAGTGTCAACACTGTTCCTCATCAAAGTTTAAACAGTACAGCAATATGGTACATACAGAGTGACTCAAACATGATTTAGACCTTGTTTATGAAAAACTGTTTATTCTGTATTTCATTAGGGAGGAGATTGCAACTTGCTGAAAGTGTCAACAATGTTCGCTTTCATCGGCGTTTTACAGTACAGCAAAATGGTGACTCACAGAGTGACTTCAAACATGATTTAGATCTTGTTTATGAAAACTGTTTATTTCTGTATTTCATGATTGCAACTTGCTGAAAAGTGTCAACAGTGTTCCTTTCATCGCTTTAAAAACAGTATAGCAAAATGGTACTTACTGAGTGACTCAAACATGATTTAGATCTTGTTTAGAAAATCTGTTTATTTCTGTATTTCTTGATTGCAACTTGCTGAAAAGTGTCAACAGTGTTCCTTTCATCAAGTTTAAACAGTACAGCAATATGGTACATACAGAGTGAATCAAACATGATTTAGACCTTGTATATGAAAAACTGTTTATTTCTGTATTTCGCATGATTGCAACTTGCTGAAAGTGTCAACAGTGTTCCTTTCATCGCGTTTAAACAGTACAGCAAAATGGTACCTACAGAGTGACTCAAACATGATTTAGATCTCGTTTATGAAAATCTGTTTATTTCCTGTATTTCATGATTGGCAACTTGCTGAAAAGTGTCAACAGTGTTCCTTTCATCAAGTTTAAACAGTACGGCAATATGGTACTTACAGAATGCATGAAACATGATTTAGACCTTGTTTATGAAAAACTGTTTATTTCTGTATTTCATGAATGCAACTTTCTGAAAATTGTCAACAGTGTTCCTTTCATCGAAGTTTAAACAGTACAGCAATATGGTACTTACAGAGTGCATCAAACATGATTTAGACCTTGTTTATGAAAAACTGTTTATTTCTGTATTTCATGATTGCAACTTTCTGAAAATTGTCAACAGTGTTCCTTTCATCGAGTTTAAACAGTACAGCAAAATGGTACTTACAGAGTGACTCAAACATGATTTAGACCTTGTAGTATGAAAAACTGTTTATTTCTGTATTTCATGATTGCAACTTGCTGAAAAGTGTCAACAGTGTTCCTTTCATCGGAGTTTAAACAGTACAGCAAAATGGTACTTACAGAGTGACTCAAACATGATTTAGATCTTGTTTATGAAAATCTGTTTATTTCTGTATTTTCATGATTGCAACTTGCTGAAAAGTGTCAACAGTGTTCCTTTCATCAAGTTTAAACAGTACAGCAATATGGTACATACAGAGTGACTCAAACATGATTTAGACCTTGTTTATGAAAAACTGTTTATTTCTGTATTTCATGATTGCAACTTGCTGAAAAAGTGTCAACAGTGTTCCTTTCATCAAGTTTAAACAGTACAGCAATATGGTACTTACAGAGTGACTCAAACATGATTTAGACCTTGTTTATGAAAATCTGTTTATTTCTGTATTTCATGATTGCAAGTTGCTGAAAAGTGTCAACAGTGTTCCTTTCAACGCGTTTTAACAGTACAGCAAAATGGTACTTACAGAGTGACTCAAACATGATTTAGACCTTGTATATGAAAAACTGTTTATTTCTGTATTTCATGATTGCAACTTGCTGAAAAGTGTCAACAGTGTTCCTTTCATCGAGTTTAAACAGTACAGCAAAATGGTACTTACAGAGTGACTCGAAACATGATTTAGACTCTTGTTTATGAAAATCTGTTTATTTCTGTATTTCATTATTGCAACTTGCTGAAAAGTGTCAACAGTGTTCCTTTCATCGCGTTTTAACAGTACAGCAAAATGGTACTTACAGAGTGACTCAAACATGATTTAGATCTTGTTTATGAAAAACAGTTTATTTCTGTATTTCATGATTGCAACTTGCTGAAAAAGTGTCAACAGTGTTCCTTTCATCAAGTTTAAACTGTACAGCAATATGGTACTTACAGAGTGACTCAAACATGATTTAGACCTTGTTTATGAAAAACTGTTTATTTCTGTATTTCATGATCTGCAACTTTCTGAAAAGTGTCAACAGGGTTCCTTTCATCGGCGTTTAAACAGTACAGCAAAATGGTACTTACAGAGTGACTCAAACATGATTTAGATCTTGTTTATGAAAATCTGTTTATTTCTGTATTTCATGATTGCAACTTGCTGAAAAGTGTCAACAGTGTTCCTTTCATCAAGTTTAAACAGTACAGCAATATGGTACTTACAGAGTGCATGAAACATGATTTAGACCTTGTTTAAGAAAAACTGTTTATTTCTGTATTTCATGATTGCAACTTTCTGAAAATTGTCAACAGTGTTCCTTTCATCGAGTTTAAACAGTACAGCAAAATGGTACTTACAGAGTGACTCAAACATGATTTAGACCTTGTATATGAAAAACTGTTTATTTCTGTATTTCATGATTGCAACTTGCTGAAAAGTGTCAACAGTGTTCCTTTCATCGAGTTTAAACAGTACAGCAAAATGGTACTTACAGAGTGACTCAAACATGATTTAGATCTTGTTTATGAAAATCTGTTTATTTCTGTATTTCATTATTGCAACTTGCTGAAAAGTGTCAACACTGTTCCTTTCATCAAGTTTAAACAGTACATCAATATGATACATACAGAGTGACTCAAACATGATTTAGACCTTGTTTATGAAAAACTGTTTATTTCTGTATTTCATTATTGCAACTTGCTGAAAAGTGTCAACAATGTTCCTTTCATCGCGTTTTAACAGTACAGCAAAATGGTACTTACAGAGTGACTCAAACATGATTTAGATCTTGTTTATGAAAAACTGTTTATTTCTGTATTTCATGATTGCAACTTGCTGAAAAGTGTCAACAGTGTTCCTTTCATCGCTTTAAACAGTATAGCAAAATGGTACTTACTGAGTGACTCAAACAGATTTAGATCTTGTTTATGAAAATCTGTTTATTTCTGTATTTCTTGATTGCAACTTGCTGAAAAGTGTCAACAGTGTTCCTTTCATCAAGTTTAAACAGTACAGCAATATGGTACATACAGAGTGACTCAAACATGATTTAGACCTTGTTTATGAAAAACTGTTTATTTCTGTATTTCATGATTGCAACTTGCTGAAAAGTGTCAACAGTGTTCCTTTCATCGTGTTTTTAACAGTTCAGCAAAAATGGTACTTACAGAGTGACTCAAACATGATTTAGACCTTGTTTATGAAAAACTGTTTATTTCTGTATTTCATGATTGCAACTTGCTGAAAAGTGTCAACAGTGTTCCTTTCATCAAGTTTAAACTGTACAGCAATATGGTACTTACAGAGTGACTCAAACATGATTTAGACCTTGTTTATGAAAAACTGTTTATTTCTGTATTTCATGATTGCAACTTGCTGAAAAGTGTCAACAGGGTTCCTTTCATCGCGTTTAAACAGTACAGCAAAATGGTACTTACAGAGTGACTCAAACATGATTTAGATCTTGTTTATGAAAATCTGTTTATTTCTGTATTTCATGATTGCAACTTGCTGAAAAGTGTCAACAGTGTTCCTTTCATCAAGTTTAAACAGTACAGCAATATGGTACTTACAGAGTGCATGAAACATGATTTAGACCTTGTTTAAGAAAAACTGTTTATTTCTGCATTTCATGATTGCAACTTTCTGAAAATTGTCAACAGTGTTCCTTTCATCGAGTTTAAACAGTACAGCAAAATGGTACTTACAGAGTGACTCAAACATGATTTAGATCTTGTTTATGAAAATCTGTTTATTTCTGTATTTCATTATTGCAACTTGCTGAAAAGTGTCAACACTGTTCCTTTCATCAAGTTTAAACAGTACTGCAATATGGTACATACAGAGTGACTCAAACATGATTTAGACCTTGTTTATGAAAAACTGTTTATTTCTGTATTTCATGATTGCAACTTGCTGAAAAGTGTCAACAGTGTTCCTTTCATCGTGTTTTAACAGTTCAGCAAAATGGTACTTACAGAGTGACTCAAACATGATTTAGATCTTGTTTATGAAAAACTGTTTATTTCTGTATTTCATGATTGCAACTTGCTGAAAAGTGTCAACAGTGTTCCTTTCATCAAGTTTAAACTGTACAGCAATATGGTACTTACAGAGTGACTCAAACATGATTTAGACCTTGTTTATGAAAAACTGTTTATTTCTGTATTTCATGATTGCAACTTGCTGAAAAGTGTCAACAGGGTTCCTTTCATCGCGTTAAACAGTACAGCAAAATGGTACTTACAGAGTGACTCAAACATGATTTAGATCTTGTTTATGAAAATCTGTTTATTTCTGTATTTCATGATTGCAACTTGCTGAAAAGTGTCAACAGTGTTCCTTTCATCAAGTTTAAACAGTACAGCAATATGGTACTTACAGAGTGCATGAAACATGATTTAGACCTTGTTTAAGAAAAACTGTTTATTTCTGTATTTCATGATTGCAACTTTCTGAAAATTGTCAACAGTGTTCCTTTCATCGAGTTTAAACAGTACAGCAAAATGGTACTTACAGAGTGACTCAAACATGATTTAGACCTTGTATATGAAAAACTGTTTATTTCTGTATTTCATGATTGCAACTTGCTGAAAAGTGTCAACAGTGTTCCTTTCATCGCGTTTTAACAGTACAGCAAAATGGTACTTACAGAGTGACTCAAACATGATTTAGACCTTGTTTACCAAAAACTGTTTATTTCTGTATTTCATGATTGCAACTTGCTGAAAAGTGTCAACAGTGTTCCTTTCTTCGCGTTTAAACAGTACAGCAAAATGGTACTTACAGAGTGACTCAAACATGATTTAGATCTTGTTTATGAAAATCTGTTTATTTCTGTATTTCATGATTGCAAGTTGCTGAAAAGTGTCAACAGTGTTCCTTTCATCAAGTTTAAACAGTACAGCAATATGGTACTTACAGAGTGACTCAAACATGATTTAGACCTTGTATATGAAAAACTGTTTATTTCTGTATTTCATGATTGCAACTTGCTGAAAAGTGTCAACAGTGTTCCTTTCTTCGCGTTTAAACAGTACAGCAAAATGGTACTTACAGAGTGACTCAAACATGATTTAGATCTTGTTTATGAAAATCTGTTTATTTCTGTATTTCATGATTGCAAGTTGCTGAAAAGTGTCAACAGTGTTCCTTTCATCAAGTTTAAACAGTACAGCAATATGGTACTTACAGAGTGACTCAAACATGATTTAGACCTTGTATATGAAAAACTGTTTATTTCTGTATTTCATGATTGCAACTTGCTGAAAAGTGTCAACAGTGTTCCTTTCATCGAGTTTAAACAGTACAGCAAAATGGTACTTACAGAGTGACTCAAACATGATTTAGATCTTGTTTATGAAAATCTGTTTATTTCTGTATTTTCATGATTGCAACTTGCTGAAAAGTGTCAACAGTGTTCCTTTCATCAAGTTTAAACAGTACAGCAATATGGTACATACAGAGTGACTCAAACATGATTTAGACCTTGTTTATGAAAAACTGTTTATTTCTGTATTTCATGATTGCAACTTGCTGAAAAGTGTCAACAGTGTTCCTTTCATCGCGTTTTAACAGTACAGCAAAATGGTACTTACAGAGTGACTCAAACATGATTTAGACCTTGTTTACCAAAAACTGTTTATTTCTGTATTTCATGATTGCAACTTGCTGAAAAGTGTCAACAGTGTTCCTTTCTTCGCGTTTAAACAGTACAGCAAAATGGTACTTACAGAGTGACTCAAACATGATTTAGATCTTGTTTATGAAAATCTGTTTATTTCTGTATTTCATGATTGCAAGTTGCTGAAAAAGTGTCAACAGTGTTCCTTTCATCAAGTTTAAACAGTACAGCAATATGGTACTTACAGAGTGACTCAAACATGATTTAGACCTTGTATATGAAAAACTGTTTATTTCTGTATTTCATGATTGCAACTTGCTGAAAAGTGTCAACAGTGTTCCTTTCATCGAGTTTAAACAGTACAGCAAAATGGTACTTACAGAGTGACTCAAACATGATTTAGATCTTGTTTATGAAAATCTGTTTATTTCTGTATTTCATGATTGCAACTTGCTGAAAAGTGTCAACAGTGTTCCTTTCATCGCGTTTAAACAGTATAGCAAAATGGTACTTACTGAGTGACTCAAACATGATTTAGATCTTGTTTATGAAAATCTGTTTATTTCTGTATTTCTTGATTGCAACTTGCTGAAAAGTGTCAACAGTGTTCCTTTCATCAAGTTTAAACAGTACAGCAATATGGTACATACAGAGTGACTCAAACATGATTTAGACCTTGTTTATGAAAAACTGTTTATTTCTGTATTTCATGATTGCAACTTGCTGAAAAGTGTCAACAGTGTTCCTTTCATCGTGTTTTAACAGTTCAGCAAAATGGTACTTACAGAGTGACTCAAACATGATTTAGACCTTGTTTATGAAAAACTGTTTATTTCTGTATTTCATGATTGCAACTTGCTGAAAAGTGTCAACAGTGTTCCTTTCATCAAGTTTAAACAGTACAGCAATATGGTACTTACAGAGTGCATGAAACATGATTTAGACCTTGTTTAAGAAAAACTGTTTATTTCTGTATTTCATTATTGCAACTTGCTGAAAAGTGTCAACACTGTTCCTTTCATCAAGTTTAAACAGTACAGCAATATGGTACATACAGAGTGACTCAAACATGATTTAGACCTTGTTTATGAAAAACTGTTTATTTCTGTATTTCATGATTGCAACCTGCTGAAAAGTGTCAACAGTGTTCCTTTCATCAAGTTTAAACAGTACAGCAATATGGTACTTACAGAGTGACTCAAACATGATTTAGACCTTGTATATGAAAAACTGTTTATTTCTGTATTTCATGATTGCAACTTGCTGAAAAGTGTCAACAGTGTTCCTTTCATCGAGGTTTAAACAGTACAGCAAAATGGTACTTACAGAGTGACTCAAACATGATTTAGATCTTGTTTATGAAAATCTGTTTATTTCTGTATTTCATGATTGCAACTTGCTGAAAAGTGTCAACAGTGTTCCTTTCATCAAGTTTAAACAGTACAGCAATATGGTACATACAGAGTGACTCAAACATGATTTAGACCTTGTTTATGAAAAACTGTTTATTTCTGTATTTCATGATTACAACTTGCTTGAAAAGTGTCAACAGTGTTCCTTTCATCAAGTTTAAACAGTACAGCAATATGGTACTTACAGAGTGACTCAAACATGATTTAGACCTTGTTTATGAAAATCTGTTTATTTCTGTATTTCATGATTGCAAGTTGCTGAAAAGTGTCAACAGTGTTCCTTTCAACGCGTTTTAACAGTACAGCAAAATGGTACTTACAGAGTGACTCAAACATGATTTAGACCTTGTATATGAAAAACTGTTTATTTCTGTATTTCATGATTGCAACTTGCTGAGAAAGTGTCAACAGTGTTCCTTTCATCGAGTTTAAACAGTACAGCAAAATGGTACTTACAGAGTGACTCAAACATGATTTAGATCTTGTTTATGAAAAACAGTTTATTTCTGTATTTCATGATTGCAACTTGCTGAAAAGTGTCAACAGTGTTCCTTTCATCGCGTTTAAACAGTATAGCAAAATGGTACTTACTGAGTGACTCAAACATGATTTAGATCTTGTTTATGAAAATCTGTTTATTTCTGTATTTCTTGATTGCAACTTGCTGAAAAGTGTCAACAGTGTTCCTTTCATCAAGTTTAAACAGTACAGCAATATGGTACATACAGAGTGACTCAAACATGATTTAGACCTTGTTTATGAAAAACTGTTTATTTCTGTATTTCATGATTGCAACTTGCTGAAAAGTGTCAACAGTGTTCCTTTCATCGTGTTTTAACAGTTCAGCAAAATGGTACTTACAGAGTGACTCAAACATGATTTAGACCTTGTTTATGAAAAACTGTTTATTTCTGTATTTCATGATTGCAACTTGCTGAAAAGTGTCAACCAGTGTTCCTTTCATCAAGTTTAAACTGTACAGCAATATGGTACTTACAGAGTGACTCAAACATGATTTAGACCTTGTTTATGAAAAACTGTTTATTTCTGTATTTCATGATTGCAACTTTCTGAAAAGTGTCAACAGGGTTCCTTTCATCGCGTTTAAACAGTACAGCAAAATGGTACTTACAGAGTGACTCAAACATGATTTAGATCTTGTTTATGAAAATCTGTTTATTTCTGTATTTCATGATTGCAACTTGCTGAAAAGTGTCAACAGTGTTCCTTTCATCAAGTTTAAACAGTACAGCAATATGGTACTTACAGAGTGCATGAAACATGATTTAGACCTTGTTTAAGAAAAACTGTTTATTTCTGTATTTCATGATTGCAACTTTCTGAAAATTGTCAACAGTGTTCCTTTCATCGAGTTTAAACAGTACAGCAAAATGGTACTTACAGAGTGACTCAAACATGATTTAGACCTTGTATATGAAAAACTGTTTATTTCTGTATTTCATGATTGCAACTTGCTGAAAAGTGTCAACAGTGTTCCTTTCATCGAGTTTAAACAGTACAGCAAAATGGTACTTACAGAGTGACTCAAACATGATTTAGATCTTGTTTATGAAAAATCTGTTTATTTCTGTATTTCATTATTGCAACTTGCTGAAAAGTGTCAACACTGTTCCTTTCATCAAGTTTAAACAGTACAGCAATATGGTACATACAGAGTGACTCAAACATGATTTAGACCTTGTTTATGAAAAACTGTTTATTTCTGTATTTCATTATTGCAACTTGCTGAAAAGTGTCAACAATGTTCCTTTCATCGCGCTTTTAACAGTACAGCAAAATGGTACTTACAGAGTGACTCAAACATGATTTAGATCTTGTTTATGAAAAACTGTATATTTCTGTATTTCATGATTGCAACTTGCTGAAAAGTGTCAACAGTGTTCCTTTCATCGCGTTTAAACAGTACAGCAAAATGGTACTTACAGAGTGACTCAAACATGATTTAGATCTTGTTTATGAAAATCTGTTTATTTCTGTATTTCATTATTGCAACTTGCTGAAAAGTGTCAACACTGTTCCTTTCATCAAGTTTAAACAGTACAGCAATATGATACATACAGAGTGACTCAAACATGATTTAGACCTTGTTTATGAAAAACTGTTTATTTCTGTATTTCATTATTGCAACTTGCTGAAAAGTGTCAACAATGTTCCTTTCATCGCGTTTTAACAGTACAGCAAAATGGTACTTACAGAGTGACTCAAACATGATTTAGATCTTGTTTATGAAAAACTGTTTATTTCTGTATTTCATGATTGCAACTTGCTGAAAAGTGTCAACAGTGTTCCTTTCATCGCGTTTAAACAGTATAGCAAAATGGTACTTACTGAGTGACTCAAACATGATTTAGATCTTGTTTATGAAAATCTGTTTATTTCTGTATTTCTTGATTGCAACTTGCTGAAAAGTGTCAACAGTGTTCCTTTCATCAAGTTTAAACAGTACAGCAATATGGTACATACAGAGTGACTCAAACATGATTTAGACCTTGTTTATGAAAAACTGTTTATTTCTGTATTTCATGATTGCAACTTGCTGAAAAGTGTCAACAGTGTTCCTTTCACCGTGTTTTAACAGTTCAGCAAAATGGTACTTACAGAGTGACTCAAACATGATTTAGACCTTTGTTTATGAAAAACTGTTTATTTCTGTTTTTCATGATTGCAACTTGCTGAAAAGTGTCAACAGTGTTCCTTTCATCAAGTTTAAACTGTACAGCAATATGGTACTTACAGAGTGACTCAAACATGATTTAGACCTTGTTTATGAAAAACTGTTTATTTCTGTATTTCATGATTGCAACTTGCTGAAAAGTGTCAACAGGGTTCCTTTCATCGCGTTTAAACAGTACAGCAAAATGGTACTTACAGAGTGACTCAAACATGATTTAGATCTTGTTTGATGAAAATCTGTTTATTTCTGTATTTCATGATTGCAACTTGCTGAAAAGTGTCAACAGTGTTCCTTTCATCAAGTTTAAACAGTACAGCAATATGGTACTTACAGAGTGCATGAAACATGATTTAGACCTTGTTTAAGAAAAACTGTTTATTTCTGTATTTCATGATTGCAACTTTCTGAAAATTGTCAACAGTGTTCCTTTCATCGAGTTTAAACAGTACAGCAAAATGGTACTTACAGAGTGACTCAAACATGATTTAGACCTTGTATATGAAAAACTGTTTATTTCTGTATTTCATGATTGCAACTTGCTGAAAAGTGTCAACAGTGTTCCTTTCATCGAGTTTAAACAGTACAGCAAAATGGTACTTACAGAGTGACTCAAACATGATTTAGATCTTGTTTATGAAAATCTGTTTATTTCTGTATTTCATGATTGCAACTTGCTGAAAAGTGTCAACAGTGTTCCTTTCATCAAGTTTTAAACAGTACAGCAATATGGTACATACAGAGTGACTCAAACATGATTTAGACCTTGTTTATGAAAAACTGTTTATTTCTGTATTTCATGATTGCAACTTGCTGAAAAGTGTCAACAGTGTTCCTTTCATCGCGTTTTAACAGTACAGCAAAATGGTACTTACAGAGTGACTCAAACATGATTTAGACCTTGTTTACCGAAAAACTGTTTATTTCTGTATTTCAGATTGCAACTTGCTGAAAAGTGTCAACAGTGTTCCTTTCTTCGCTTAAACAGTACAGCAAAATGGTACTTACAGAGTGACTCAAACATGATTTAGATCTTGTTTATGAAAATCTGTTTATTTCTTGTATTTCATGATTGCAAGTTGCTGAAAAGTGTCAACAGTGTTCCTTTCATCAAGTTTAAACAGTACAGCAATATGGTACTTACAGAGTGACTCAAACATGATTTAGACCTTGTATATGAAAAACTGTTTATTTCTGTATTTCATGATTGCAACTTGCTGAAAAGTGTCAACAGTGTTCCTTTCATCGAGTTTAAACAGTACAGCAAAATGGTACTTACAGAGTGACTCAAACATGATTTAGATCTTGTTTACGAAAATCTGTTTATTTCTGTATTTCATGATTGCAACTTGCTGAAAAGTGTCAACAGTGTTCTTTCATCGCTTAAACAGTATAGCAAAAATGGTACTTACTGAGTGACTCAAACATGATTTAGATCTTGTTTATGAAAATCTGTTTATTTCTGTATTTTCTTGATTGCAACTTGCTGAAAAGTGTCAACAGTGTTCCTTTCATCAAGTTTAAACAGTACAGCAATATGGTACATACAGAGTGACTCAAACATGATTTAGACCTTGTTTATGAAAAACTGTTTATTTCTGTATTTCATGATTGCAACTTGCTGAAAAGTGTCAACAGTGTTCCTTTCATCGTGTTTTAACAGTTCAGCAAAATGGTACTTACAGAGTGACTCAAACATGATTTAGACCTTGTTTATGAAAAACTGTTTATTTCTGTATTTCATGATTGCAACTTGCTGAAAAGTGTCAACAGTGTTCCTTTCATCAAGTTTAAACAGTACAGCAATATGGTACTTACAGAGTGCATGAAACATGATTTAGACCTTGTTTAAGAAAAACTGTTTATTTCTGTATTTCATTATTGCAACTTGCTGAAAAGTGTCAACACTGTTCCTTTCATCAAGTTTAAACAGTACAGCAATATGGTACATACAGAGTGACTCAAACATGATTTAGACCTTGTTTATGAAAAACTGTTTATTTCTGTATTTCATGATTGCAACCTGCTGAAAAGTGTCAACAGTGTTCCTTTCATCAAGTTTAAAAACAGTACAGCAATATGGTACTTACAGAGTGACTCAAACATGATTTAGACCTTGTATATGAAAAACTGTTTATTTCTGTATTTCATGATTGCAACTTGCTGAAAAGTGTCAACAGTGTTCCTTTCATCGAGTTTAAACAGTACAGCAAAATGGTACTTACAGAGTGACTCAAACATGATTTAGATCTTGTTTATGAAAATCTGTTTATTTCTGTATTTCATGATTGCAACTTGCTGAAAAGTGTCAACAGTGTTCCTTTCATCAAGTTTAAACAGTACAGCAATATGGTACATACAGAGTGACTCAAACATGATTTAGACCTTGTTTATGAAAAACTGTTTATTTCTGTATTTCATGATTGCAACTTGCTGAAAAGTGTCAACAGTGTTCCTTTCATCAAGTTTAAACAGTACAGCAATATGGTACTTACAGAGTGACTCAAACATGATTTAGACCTTTGTTTATGAAAATCTGTTTATTTCTGTATTTCATGATTGCAAGTTGCTGAAAAGTGTCAACAGTGTTCCTTTCAACGCGTTTTAACAGTACAGCAAAATGGTACTTACAGAGTGACTCAAACATGATTTAGACCTTGTATATGAAAAACTGTTTATTTCTGTATTTCATGATTGCAACTTGCTGAAAAGTGTCAACAGTGTTCCTTTCATCGAGTTTAAACAGTACAGCAAAATGGTACTTACAGAGTGACTCGAAACATGATTTAGATCTTGTTTATGAAAAACAGTTTATTTCTGTATTTCACGATTGCAACTTGCTGAAAAGTGTCAACAGTGTTCCTTTCATCGCGTTTAAACAGTATAGCAAAATGGTACTTACTGAGTGACTCAAACATGATTTAGATCTTGTTTATGAAAATCTGTTTATTTCTGTATTTCTTGATTGCAACTTGCTGAAAAGTGTCAAGCAGTGTTCCTTTCATCAAGTTTAAACAGGTACAGCAATATGGTACATACAGAGTGACTCAAACATGATTTAGACCTTGTTTATGAAAAACTGTTTATTTCTGTATTTCATGATTGCAACTTGCTGAAAAGTGTCAACAGTGTTCCTTTCATCGTGTTTTAACAGTTCAGCAAAATGGTACTTACAGAGTGACTCAAACATGATTTAGACCTTGTTTATGAAAAACTGTTTATTTCTGTGTATTTCATGATTGCAACTTGCTGAAAAGTGTCAACAGTGTTCCTTTCATCAAGTTTAAACTGTACAGCAATATGGTACTTACAGAGTGACAAAATGATTTAGACCTTGTTTATGAAAAACGTATTCCATTATGATTGGAACGAAAAGTGTAACAGGGTTTTTATGGTGAAACAGTACAGCAAAATGGTACTTACAGAGTGACTCAAACATGATTTAGATCTTGTTTATGAAAATCCGTTTATTTTGTATTTATGATTGCAAACTTGGCTGAAAAGTGTAACAGTGTTTATCAAGTTTAAACATACAGAAATGGTATTACAGAGTGCATGAAAATGATTTAGATTGTTTAAGAAAAAGATATTCATGATTGCAACTTTCTGAAAATGTCAACAGTGTTCCTTACTCGAGTTTAAACAGTACAGCAAAATTGGTATTACAGAGTGATCAAACATGATTTAGACCTTGTATATGAAAAACGTTTATCTGTATTTATGATTGCAACTTGCTGAAGAAGCGTCAACAGGTCTTTATGATTAAAAGTACAGAAAATGGTACTTACAGAGTGATAAACATGATAGATCTTGTATGAAAATCTTTTATTTGTATTTATTATTGCAACTTGCTGAAAAGTGTAAACTGTTCTTTCATCAAGTTAAACAGTACAGATAATATGGAATAAGAGGATAAAATGATTTAGACCTCTTGTTTATGAAAAACTGTTTATTTCTTGTATTTATTATTGCAACTTGCTGAAAAGTGTCAAAATGTTCCTTTCATCGTTTAACAGTACAGCAAAATGGTATTACAGAGTGACTCAAACATGATTTAGATCTTGCTTTATGAAAAACTGAATTTTTATTTAGATTGCAACTTGCTGAAAAGTGTAACAGAGTTCCTTGATCGCGTTAAAACAGTACAGCAAAATGGTATTACAGAGTGACTCAAACATGATTTAGATCTTTGTTATGAAAATCTGTTTATTTCTGTATTTCATTATTGCAACTTGCTGAAAAGTGTAACACTGTTCCTTTATCAAGTTTAAACAGTACAGCAATATGATACATACAGAGTGATCAAAATGATTTAGACCTTGTTTATGAAAAACTGTTTATTTTGTATTTATTATTGCAACTTGCTGAAAAGTGTCAACAATGTTCTTTCATGGTTTTAACAGTACAGCAAAATGGTACTTACAGAGTGACTCAAACATGATTTAGATCCGGTTTATGAAAAACTGTTTATTGTATTTCATGATTGCAAATCTTGCTGAAAAGTGTCAACAGTGTTTTTATGCGTTAAACAGTATAGCAAAATGGTATTATATGAAAACATGATAGATCTTTTTATGAAAATCTGTTTATTTTGTATTTTCTTGGATTGCAACTTGCTGAAAAGTGTCAACAGTGTTCTTTATCAAGCTTTAAATAGTAAGTAAATATGGAATACAGAGTGACTCAAACATGATTTAGACCTTGTTTATGAAAAACGTTTATTTGGATTTATGATTGCAATGGAAAAGTGTAAAGTGTTTTTCATGTGTAACAGTTGAGCAAAATGGTACTTACAGAGGACTAAAATGATTTAGACCTGGAAAAAAATAGATTGCAACTTGCTGAAAAGTGTAACAGGTCTATAAGTTAAACGTAAGCAATATGGTATTACAGAGTGATCAAACAGATTAGACCTTGTTTATGAAAAACTGATTATTTCATGATTCGCAACTTGCTGAAAAGTGTCAACAGGGTTCCTTTCATCGCGTTTAAACAGTACAGCAAAATGGTATACAGAGTGATCAAACATGATTTAGATTTGTTATGAAAATTGTTATTTTGTATTTGATGATTGCAAACTTGCCGAAAAGTGACAACAGTGTTCTTTCATCAAGTTTAAACAGTACAGGTATATGGTACTTACAGAGTGAATGAAACATGATTTAGACCTTGCTTAAGAAAAACTGTTTATTTTATTTATGATTGCAACTTTCTGAAAATTGTAACAGTGTTTTTCATGAGATTAAACAGTACAGCAAAATGGTATTACAGAGTGAAAACATGATTTAGACCTTGTATATGAAAAACTGTATTTTGTATTTCATGATTGCAACTTGCTGAAAAGTGACAGGTATCAGTTAAACAGTACAGCAAAATGTACTTACAGAGTGATCAAACATGATTTAGATCCTGTTTATGAAAATCGTTTATTTATTTCATTATTGCAACTTGAGAAAAAGGTAACACTGTTCCTTTCATCAAGTTTAAACAGTACAGCAAATATGGTACATACAGAGTGACTCAAACATGATTTAGACCTTTGTTTATGAAAAACTGTTTATTTGTATTTTATGATTGCGAACTTCTTGCTGAAAAGTAACAGTTATAATTTAAACAGTACAGCAATATGGTACTTACAGAGGATAAACATGATTTAGACTGTTTATGAAAATTTTTTTATTTATGATTGCAAGTTGAAAAGTGTCAACAGTGTTCTTTCATCAAAGGCTTTTTAACAGTACAGCAAAATGGTGTTACAGGAAAGTGACTCAAACATGATTTAGACTTGCTTTACCAAAAACGTTTATTTGTATTAGATTGCAACTTGCTGAAAAGTGTAACAGTGTTCCTTTCTTCGCGTTAAACAGTACAGCAAAATGGTACTTACAGAGTGACTCAAACATGATTTAGACCTTGTTCATGGAAAATCTGTTATTTTGTATTTAATGATTGCAAGTTGCTGGAAAAGTGTAACAGTAGTTCTTTATCAAGTTTGTTCAGTACAGCAATATGGTACTTACAGAGTGACTCCAAACATGATTTAGACCTTGTATATGAAAAAACTGTTTATTTGATTTGATGATTGGAACTTGCTGAAAAGTGTAACAGTGTTCTTTTTCGCTTAAATCAGTACAGCAAAATGGTACTTATAGAGAGACTCAAACATGATTTAGATCTTGTGTTTGTGAAAATCTGTTTATTTTGTATTTTCATGATTGCAAGTTGCTGAAAAGTGTAACAGTGTTTTATCAAGTTTAAACAGTACAGCAATATGGTACTTACAGAGTGACTCAAACATAGATTTAGACCTTTGTATATGAAAAACTATTTCTGTATTTCATGATTGCAACTTTGCTGAAAAGTGTAACAGTGTTCTTCTTATCGAGTTTTAACAGTGCCAGCAAAATGGTACTTACAGAGGATTTTAAACATGATTTAGATCTTGTTTATGAAAAATCTGTTTATTTCTGTATTTCATGATTGCAACTTGCTGAAAAGTGTCAACAGTGTTCCTTTCGAATGCTAAGCAAAACAATAGCAAAATGGTACTTATGGAGTGACTCAAAACATGATTTAGATCTTGTTTATGAAAATCTGTTTATTTCTGTATTTCTTGATTGCAACTTGCTGAAAAGTGTCAACAGTGTTCTTTCATCAAGTTTAAACAGTACAGCAATATGGTACATACAGAGGACTCTAAACATGATTTAGACCTTGTTTATGAAAAAACCTGTTTGTTTCTGTATTTCATGATTGCAACTTGCTGAAAAGCGTCAACAGTGTTCCTTTCATCGTGTTTTAACAGTTCAGAAATGGTACTTACAGAGTGATCAAACATAATTTAGACCTTTGTTTATGAAAGTTATTTCTTTGTATTTCATGATTGCAACTTGCTGAAAAGTACACACAGTGTTCCTTTCATCAAGTTTAAACTGTACAGCAATATGGTACTTACAGAGGCCAAACATGATTTAGACCTTGTTTATGAAAAACTGTTTATTTCTGTATTTCATGATTGCAACTTGCTGAAAAGTGTCAACAGGGTTCCTTCATCTTTAAACAGTACAGCAAAATGGTACTTACAGAGGACTCAAACATGATTTAGATCTTGGTTTATGAAAATCTGTTTATTTCTGTATTTCATGATTGCAACTTGCTGAAAAGTGTCAACAGTGTTCCTTTCATCAAGTTTAAACAGTACAGCAATATGGTACTTACAGAGTGCATGAAACATGATTTAGACCTTTGCTTCTAAGAAAAACTGTTTATTTCTGTATTTCATGATTGCAACTTTCTGAAAAATTGTCAACAGTGTTCCTTTCTATCGAGTTTAAACAGTGGCTACAAGGATTCCTACAGAGTGACTCAAACATGATTTAGACTTTGTATATGAAAAACTGTTTATTTCTGTATTTTATGATTGTAACTTGCTGAAAAGTGTCACAGGTTTCGATCGCTAACAGTACAGCAAAATGGTACTTAAGGCAGAGTGACTCAAACATGATTTAGACCTTGTTTACTAAAAACTGTTTATTTCTGTATTTCATGATTGCAACTTGCTGAAAAGTGTCAACAGTGTTCCTTTCTTCGCATTAAAACAGTACAGCAAAATGGTACTTACAGAGTGACTCAAACATGATTTAGATCTTGTTTATGAAAATCTTTGTTTATTTCTCAGAGTTTCATGATTGCAAGGGGTTGAAAAGTGTCAACAGTGTTCTTTATCAAGTTTAAACAGCACAGCAATATGGTACATACAGAGTGACTCAAACATGATTTAGACCTTGTTTATGAAAAACTGTTTATTTCTGTATTTCATGATTGCAACTTGCTGAAAAGTGTCAACAGTGTTCCTTTCATCGCTTAACAGTACAGCAAAATGGTATTTAGCAGAGTGACTCAAACATGATTTAGACCTTGTTTACCAAAAACTGTTTATTTCTTGTATTTCTATAGATTGCAACTTCTGCTGAAAAGTGTCACAGTGTTCTTTCTTCGTTTAAACAGTACAGCAAATGGTAATTACAGAGTGACTCAAACATGATTTAGGATCTTGTTTATGAAAATCTGTTTATTGTATTTATGATTGCAAGTTGAAAAGTACAACAGTGTTCCTTATCAAGTTTAAACAGTACAGCAATATGGTACTTACAGAGTGACTCAAACATGATTTAGACCTTGTATATGAAAAACTGTTTATTTCGGTATTGATTGCAACTTGGCTGAAAAGTGTAACAGTGTTCCTTTCATCGAGTTTAAACAGTACAGCAAAATGGTACTTACAGAGTGACTCAAACATGATTTAGATCTTGTTTATGAAAATCTGTTTATTTCTGTATTTCATGATTGCAACTTGCTGAAAAGTGTCAACAGTAGTCTTTCATCGCTTAAACAGTATAGCAAAATGGTACTTACTGAGTGACTCAAACATGATTTAGATCTTGTTTATGAAAATCGTTTATTTCTGTATTTTGATTGCAACTTGCTGAAAAGCAGTAGGAAGAAAAGGTTTCATCAAGTTTTTAAACAGTACAGCAACAGGCAGCATACAGAGTGACTCAAACATGATTTAGACCTTGTTTAACAAAAACTTCTGTTATTTCCTGTATTTCCACATGTTTGCAAACTTCTGCTGAAAAGTGTAACAGTGTTCCTTTCATCGTGTTTTAAACAGTTCAGCAAAATGGTATTACAGAGGACTCAAACATGATTTAAATCTTGTTTGTGAAAAACTGTTTATTGATATGGATTGCAACTTGCTGAAAAGAATTTCAACAGTGTGTTCCTTTCATCAAGTTTAAAACAGTACAGCAATATGGTACACAGAGTGCATGAAACATGATTTTAGACCCTTGCTTGAAGAAAAACTGGCTATTTCTGTATTTCATGATTGCAAATTCTGAAAATGTAACAAGTGTTCCTTTCATCGAGTTAAACAGTACAGCAAAATGGTATTTACAGAGTGACTCAAACACAGATTAGATTTGTTTATGAAAATCTGTTTATTTCTTGTATTTCATTATTGCAACTTGTTGAAAAGTGTCAACACTGTTCCTTTCATCAAGTTTAAACAGTACAGCAATATGGTACATATACAGAGTGACTCAAACATGATTTAGACCTTGTTTATGAAAAACTGTTTATTTCTGTATTTCAAGATTTAAATCTGCTGAAAAGTGTCAATAGTGTGTTCATCGTTTAAACAGTACAGCAATATGGTACTTACAGAGTGACTCCAAACATGATTTAGACCTTTGTCATGAAAAACTGTTTATTTCTTTATTTACATTGCAAGTTGCTGAAAAGTGTAACAGTGTTCCCTTTCATCGCGTTTTAACAGTACAAGCAAATGGTACTTACAGAGTGACTCAAACATGATTTAGACCTTGGTTTACCAAAAACTGTTTATTTCTGTATTTCATGATTGCAACTTGCTGAAAAGTGTCAACAGTGTTTTTCTTCGCTTAAAACAGTACAGCAAAATGGTATTACAGAGTGACTCAAACATGATTTAGATCTTGTTTATGAAAATCTGTTGATTTCAGACATTTCATGAACTGCTGAAAAGTGTAACAGTGTTCTTTATCAAGTTTAAACAGTACAGCAATATGGTACTTAAGCAGAGAGTGACTCCAAACATGATTTAGACCTTGTATATGAAAAGTTATTTCTGTATTTCTATGATTGCAAACTTGCTGAAAAGTGTCAACAGTGTTCCTTTC